>NC_083510.1:12702500-12711348 GCF_032362555.1 Amyelois transitella | reverse complement strand
CCTAACCTAACCTAACCTAACCTAACCTAACCTAACCTAACCTAACCTAACCTAACCTAACCTAACCTAACCTAACCTAACCTAACCTAACCTAACCTAACCTAACCTAACCTAACCTAACCTAACCTAACCTAACCTAACCTAACCTAACCTAACCTAACCTAACCTAACCTAACCTAACCTAACCTAACCTAACCTAACCTAACCTAACCTAACCTAACCTAACCTAACCTAACCTAACCTAACCTAACCTAACCTAACCTAACCTAACCTAACCTAACCTAACCTAACCTAACCTAACCTAACCTAACCTAACCTAACCTAACCTAACCTAACCTAACCTAACCTAACCTAACCTAACCTAACCTAACCTAACCTAACCTAACCTAACCTAACCTAACCTAACCTAACCTAACCTAACCTAACCTAACCTAACCTAACCTAACCTAACCTAACCTAACCTAACCTAACCTAACCTAACCTAACCTAACCTAACCTAACCTAACCTAACCTAACCTAACCTAACCTAACCTAACCTAACCTAACCTAACCTAACCTAACCTAACCTAACCTAACCTAACCTAACCTAACCTAACCTAACCTAACCTAACCTAACCTAACCTAACCTAACCTAACCTAACCTAACCTAACCTAACCTAACCTAACCTAACCTAACCTAACCTAACCTAACCTAACCTAACCTAACCTAACCTAACCTAACCTAACCTAACCTAACCTAACCTAACCTAACCTAACCTAACCTAACCTAACCTAACCTAACCTAACCTAACCTAACCTAACCTAACCTAACCTAACCTAACCTAACCTAACCTAACCTAACCTAACCTAACCTAACCTAACCTAACCTAACCTAACCTAACCTAACCTAACCTAACCTAACCTAACCTAACCTAACCTAACCTAACCTAACCTAACCTAACCTAACCTAACCTAACCTAACCTAACCTAACCTAACCTAACCTAACCTAACCTAACCTAACCTAACCTAACCTAACCTAACCTAACCTAACCTAACCTAACCTAACCTAACCTAACCTAACCTAACCTAACCTAACCTAACCTAACCTAACCTAACCTAACCTAACCTAACCTAACCTAACCTAACCTAACCTAACCTAACCTAACCTAACCTAACCTAACCTAACCTAACCTAACCTAACCTAACCTAACCTAACCTAACCTAACCTAACCTAACCTAACCTAACCTAACCTAACCTAACCTAACCTAACCTAACCTAACCTAACCTAACCTAACCTAACCTAACCTAACCTAACCTAACCTAACCTAACCTAACCTAACCTAACCTAACCTAACCTAACCTAACCTAACCTAACCTAACCTAACCTAACCTAACCTAACCTAACCTAACCTAACCTAACCTAACCTAACCTAACCTAACCTAACCTAACCTAACCTAACCTAACCTAACCTAACCTAACCTAACCTAACCTAACCTAACCTAACCTAACCTAACCTAACCTAACCTAACCTAACCTAACCTAACCTAACCTAACCTAACCTAACCTAACCTAACCTAACCTAACCTAACCTAACCTAACCTAACCTAACCTAACCTAACCTAACCTAACCTAACCTAACCTAACCTAACCTAACCTAACCTAACCTAACCTAACCTAACCTAACCTAACCTAACCTAACCTAACCTAACCTAACCTAACCTAACCTAACCTAACCTAACCTAACCTAACCTAACCTAACCTAACCTAACCTAACCTAACCTAACCTAACCTAACCTAACCTAACCTAACCTAACCTAACCTAACCTAACCTAACCTAACCTAACCTAACCTAACCTAACCTAACCTAACCTAACCTAACCTAACCTAACCTAACCTAACCTAACCTAACCTAACCTAACCTAACCTAACCTAACCTAACCTAACCTAACCTAACCTAACCTAACCTAACCTAACCTAACCTAACCTAACCTAACCTAACCTAACCTAACCTAACCTAACCTAACCTAACCTAACCTAACCTAACCTAACCTAACCTAACCTAACCTAACCTAACCTAACCTAACCTAACCTAACCTAACAACCTAACCTAACCTAACCTAACCTAACCTAACCTAACCTAACCTAACCTAACCTAACCTAACCTAACCTAACCTAACCTAACCTAACCTAACCTAACCTAACCTAACCTAACCTAACCTAACCTAACCTAACCTAACCTAACCTAACCTAACCTAACCTAACCTAACCTAACCTAACCTAACCTAACCTAACCTAACCTAACCTAACCTAACCTAACCTAACCTAACCTAACCTAACCTAACCTAACCTAACCTAACCTAACCTAACCTAACCTAACCTAACCTAACCTAACCTAACCTAACCTAACCTAACCTAACCTAACCTAACCTAACCTAACCTAACCTAACCTAACCTAACCTAACCTAACCTAACCTAACCTAACCTAACCTAACCTAACCTAACCTAACCTAACCTAACCTAACCTAACCTAACCTAACCTAACCTAACCTAACCTAACCTAACCTAACCTAACCTAACCTAACCTAACCTAACCTAACCTAACCTAACCTAACCTAACCTAACCTAACCTAACCTAACCTAACCTAACCTAACCTAACCTAACCTAACCTAACCTAACCTAACCTAACCTAACCTAACCTAACCTAACCTAACCTAACCTAACCTAACCTAACCTAACCTAACCTAACCTAACCTAACCTAACCTAACCTAACCTAACCTAACCTAACCTAACCTAACCTAACCTAACCTAACCTAACCTAACCTAACCTAACCTAACCTAACCTAACCTAACCTAACCTAACCTAACCTAACCTAACCTAACCTAACCTAACCTAACCTAACCTAACCTAACCTAACCTAACCTAACCTAACCTAACCTAACCTAACCTAACCTAACCTAACCTAACCTAACCTAACCTAACCTAACCTAACCTAACCTAACCTAACCTAACCTAACCTAACCTAACCTAACCTAACCTAACCTAACCTAACCTAACCTAACCTAACCTAACCTAACCTAACCTAACCTAACCTAACCTAACCTAACCTAACCTAACCTAACCTAACCTAACCTAACCTAACCTAACCTAACCTAACCTAACCTAACCTAACCTAACCTAACCTAACCTAACCTAACCTAACCTAACCTAACCTAACCTAACCTAACCTAACCTAACCTAACCTAACCTAACCTAACCTAACCTAACCTAACCTAACCTAACCTAACCTAACCTAACCTAACCTAACCTAACCTAACCTAACCTAACCTAACCTAACCTAACCTAACCTAACCTAACCTAACCTAACCTAACCTAACCTAACCTAACCTAACCTAACCTAACCTAACCTAACCTAACCTAACCTAACCTAACCTAACCTAACCTAACCTAACCTAACCTAACCTAACCTAACCTAACCTAACCTAACCTAACCTAACCTAACCTAACCTAACCTAACCTAACCTAACCTAACCTAACCTAACCTAACCTAACCTAACCTAACCTAACCTAACCTAACCTAACCTAACCTAACCTAACCTAACCTAACCTAACCTAACCTAACCTAACCTAACCTAACCTAACCTAACCTAACCTAACCTAACCTAACCTAACCTAACCTAACCTAACCTAACCTAACCTAACCTAACCTAACCTAACCTAACCTAACCTAACCTAACCTAACCTAACCTAACCTAACCTAACCTAACCTAACCTAACCTAACCTAACCTAACCTAACCTAACCTAACCTAACCTAACCTAACCTAACCTAACCTAACCTAACCTAACCTAACCTAACCTAACCTAACCTAACCTAACCTAACCTAACCTAACCTAACCTAACCTAACCTAACCTAACCTAACCTAACCTAACCTAACCTAACCTAACCTAACCTAACCTAACCTAACCTAACCTAACCTAACCTAACCTAACCTAACCTAACCTAACCTAACCTAACCTAACCTAACCTAACCTAACCTAACCTAACCTAACCTAACCTAACCTAACCTAACCTAACCTAACCTAACCTAACCTAACCTAACCTAACCTAACCTAACCTAACCTAACCTAACCTAACCTAACCTAACCTAACCTAACCTAACCTAACCTAACCTAACCTAACCTAACCTAACCTAACCTAACCTAACCTAACCTAACCTAACCTAACCTAACCTAACCTAACCTAACCTAACCTAACCTAACCTAACCTAACCTAACCTAACCTAACCTAACCTAACCTAACCTAACCTAACCTAACCTAACCTAACCTAACCTAACCTAACCTAACCTAACCTAACCTAACCTAACCTAACCTAACCTAACCTAACCTAACCTAACCTAACCTAACCTAACCTAACCTAACCTAACCTAACCTAACCTAACCTAACCTAACCTAACCTAACCTAACCTAACCTAACCTAACCTAACCTAACCTAACCTAACCTAACCTAACCTAACCTAACCTAACCTAACCTAACCTAACCTAACCTAACCTAACCTAACCTAACCTAACCTAACCTAACCTAACCTAACCTAACCTAACCTAACCTAACCTAACCTAACCTAACCTAACCTAACCTAACCTAACCTAACCTAACCTAACCTAACCTAACCTAACCTAACCTAACCTAACCTAACCTAACCTAACCTAACCTAACCTAACCTAACCTAACCTAACCTAACCTAACCTAACCTAACCTAACCTAACCTAACCTAACCTAACCTAACCTAACCTAACCTAACCTAACCTAACCTAACCTAACCTAACCTAACCTAACCTAACCTAACCTAACCTAACCTAACCTAACCTAACCTAACCTAACCTAACCTAACCTAACCTAACCTAACCTAACCTAACCTAACCTAACCTAACCTAACCTAACCTAACCTAACCTAACCTAACCTAACCTAACCTAACCTAACCTAACCTAACCTAACCTAACCTAACCTAACCTAACCTAACCTAACCTAACCTAACCTAACCTAACCTAACCTAACCTAACCTAACCTAACCTAACCTAACCTAACCTAACCTAACCTAACCTAACCTAACCTAACCTAACCTAACCTAACCTAACCTAACCTAACCTAACCTAACCTAACCTAACCTAACCTAACCTAACCTAACCTAACCTAACCTAACCTAACCTAACCTAACCTAACCTAACCTAACCTAACCTAACCTAACCTAACCTAACCTAACCTAACCTAACCTAACCTAACCTAACCTAACCTAACCTAACCTAACCTAACCTAACCTAACCTAACCTAACCTAACCTAACCTAACCTAACCTAACCTAACCTAACCTAACCTAACCTAACCTAACCTAACCTAACCTAACCTAACCTAACCTAACCTAACCTAACCTAACCTAACCTAACCTAACCTAACCTAACCTAACCTAACCTAACCTAACCTAACCTAACCTAACCTAACCTAACCTAACCTAACCTAACCTAACCTAACCTAACCTAACCTAACCTAACCTAACCTAACCTAACCTAACCTAACCTAACCTAACCTAACCTAACCTAACCTAACCTAACCTAACCTAACCTAACCTAACCTAACCTAACCTAACCTAACCTAACCTAACCTAACCTAACCTAACCTAACCTAACCTAACCTAACCTAACCTAACCTAACCTAACCTAACCTAACCTAACCTAACCTAACCTAACCTAACCTAACCTAACCTAACCTAACCTAACCTAACCTAACCTAACCTAACCTAACCTAACCTAACCTAACCTAACCTAACCTAACCTAACCTAACCTAACCTAACCTAACCTAACCTAACCTAACCTAACCTAACCTAACCTAACCTAACCTAACCTAACCTAACCTAACCTAACCTAACCTAACCTAACCTAACCTAACCTAACCTAACCTAACCTAACCTAACCTAACCTAACCTAACCTAACCTAACCTAACCTAACCTAACCTAACCTAACCTAACCTAACCTAACCTAACCTAACCTAACCTAACCTAACCTAACCTAACCTAACCTAACCTAACCTAACCTAACCTAACCTAACCTAACCTAACCTAACCTAACCTAACCTAACCTAACCTAACCTAACCTAACCTAACCTAACCTAACCTAACCTAACCTAACCTAACCTAACCTAACCTAACCTAACCTAACCTAACCTAACCTAACCTAACCTAACCTAACCTAACCTAACCTAACCTAACCTAACCTAACCTAACCTAACCTAACCTAACCTAACCTAACCTAACCTAACCTAACCTAACCTAACCTAACCTAACCTAACCTAACCTAACCTAACCTAACCTAACCTAACCTAACCTAACCTAACCTAACCTAACCTAACCTAACCTAACCTAACCTAACCTAACCTAACCTAACCTAACCTAACCTAACCTAACCTAACCTAACCTAACCTAACCTAACCTAACCTAACCTAACCTAACCTAACCTAACCTAACCTAACCTAACCTAACCTAACCTAACCTAACCTAACCTAACCTAACCTAACCTAACCTAACCTAACCTAACCTAACCTAACCTAACCTAACCTAACCTAACCTAACCTAACCTAACCTAACCTAACCTAACCTAACCTAACCTAACCTAACCTAACCTAACCTAACCTAACCTAACCTAACCTAACCTAACCTAACCTAACCTAACCTAACCTAACCTAACCTAACCTAACCTAACCTAACCTAACCTAACCTAACCTAACCTAACCTAACCTAACCTAACCTAACCTAACCTAACCTAACCTAACCTAACCTAACCTAACCTAACCTAACCTAACCTAACCTAACCTAACCTAACCTAACCTAACCTAACCTAACCTAACCTAACCTAACCTAACCTAACCTAACCTAACCTAACCTAACCTAACCTAACCTAACCTAACCTAACCTAACCTAACCTAACCTAACCTAACCTAACCTAACCTAACCTAACCTAACCTAACCTAACCTAACCTAACCTAACCTAACCTAACCTAACCTAACCTAACCTAACCTAACCTAACCTAACCTAACCTAACCTAACCTAACCTAACCTAACCTAACCTAACCTAACCTAACCTAACCTAACCTAACCTAACCTAACCTAACCTAACCTAACCTAACCTAACCTAACCTAACCTAACCTAACCTAACCTAACCTAACCTAACCTAACCTAACCTAACCTAACCTAACCTAACCTAACCTAACCTAACCTAACCTAACCTAACCTAACCTAACCTAACCTAACCTAACCTAACCTAACCTAACCTAACCTAACCTAACCTAACCTAACCTAACCTAACCTAACCTAACCTAACCTAACCTAACCTAACCTAACCTAACCTAACCTAACCTAACCTAACCTAACCTAACCTAACCATCCCATCTTTTGTGTGTCCACCCCTGATTGTGATACCTTGATCTCTTCGTCTTGTTGCCGCCATCAGTTCTGCATACCAGTTTTCTCCATCCCGTCGAATTTTTCATACTATTTTGTCATTTTTCTTCTTTAACGGTTTTTCTGCCATACAAATACTCATTTTCGTCCATAAACCAAATTTTTCTTCCGGACCCCCCCCTAATTACTTCTGTTTAGTGTTCCGGCTGCCTACCCCGTCATTTTGAGCCATCCCCGGACAAAATACGCGAGAAATTCGCTAAGTTTTTCGTAGTTTAGTAGTTTCAGATTACAAAAAACACACATTTTTGTCGATATCTCAAATTTTTTCTATCAAAAATAGTTTAGTAGTTTCTGTCTATCATCCCTCTCGTCACCCCGCTTCTTTTGACACCCCAACTTTTCAAATCCGTTCAGTAGTTTTTTAATTATTAATTTTTTTCGTTTTTTAAATACCTACCGAGGTTACCTTATACCTCGCACCCATATATCGGCATCCCATCTTTTGTGTGTCCACCCCTGATTGTGATACCTTGATCTCTTCGTCTTGTTGCCGCCATCAGTTCTGCATACCAGTTTTCTCCATCCCGTCGAATTTTTCATACTATTTTGTCATTTTTCTTCTTTAACGGTTTTTCTGCCATACAAATACTCATTTTCGTCCATAAACCAAATTTTTCTTCCGGACCCCCCCCTAATTACTTCTGTTTAGTGTTCCGGCTGCCTACCCCGTCATTTTGAGCCATCCCCGGACAAAATACGCGAGAAATTCGCCCCCCCGCCCACCCTAGTTTCATCAGCTAGGTAAATTCTGCTTGCCGACGTAAGTCGAAAACGAAAATCGACTTTTTTCCCTGGGGAATTTTTTCGTTTTCGGCTATTGCTTAGTGTTGGTCCCGTCCTAAAATTAGTCTCTAAGTTGATTTTATCTGTCTAGAAGTCATAGTTTATTTACACAGTCAGTTTTTGTTCTACGAATTTTGGTGAATTCTCAAAGTCTACCGACGAGACCATGGGGCTCACCCGGTCTCCGACTCGTAAGGAGGCGACCACTCGACCTCCTCCTGCACCCCCCAACCGCCCTTCGCGGTCTTCTTCACCAGTGGCAGGCAATTCCAGGGCCTCCCCAACTACGGCTAGCCCCCCCGAACGCACTCGACCGTACATAGCGCCCATAAGTGAGATGGATGAGGAGGATCTCTTAACTCCCAGCGTAGACTTCCAATTATCCCCCGAACCAGACATGCCCCACCTTCGGTACATGTCTGACACTGAAACACCCGAAGTGAGTGACGCTACTGCCTCCTCCTCACAAACGTCCACCAAAGCTGTGCCCCCACCCCCTCGTAAACCTACCGCAACCAAGACCAGCAAATCCTCCAGTATGGTGATCGAACTACCCGCTCGTTTCGAG
>NC_083510.1:12690000-12697500 GCF_032362555.1 Amyelois transitella | reverse complement strand
ATAGCGCCCATAAGTGAGATGGATGAGGAGGATCTCTTAACTCCTAGTGTAGACCTCCAATTTTCCCCCGAATCAGACATGCCCCAACTTCGGTACATGTCTGACACCGAAACACCCGAAGTGAGCGACGCTACTGCCTCCTCACAAGCTCCCGCCAAAGTTGTGCCCGCTCGTAAAACTGCAACCAAGTCCAGCAAATCTTCTAGCGCAATGATCATAGAACTACCTGCCCGTTCTGAAGATGTGAAAAGTATTGACACCTTCATGGCGGTAGTTACAAAGCTCACGTACACCATAAACAAAGCAGTTAACGAAGGAAAGAGCGTCACTGCCACCAACAAGCGGCTCATTGCGGCTGCGGCGCAGGAGATACAGAGATCTGCGCAGGCGTTGGTAAAGGTCAAGGAGACCGGGCCAACGGTCGCGATTGCGCCGACTCCTCCGACTCCGGAGATCCTCCCGGACCAGAGCACATTGCTCTCTATTATTCGGGAGAGTATCCGCGAGGAGCTCAAGGCCATGTCACCGACGCCAGCGCCCTCTCCACCAGCGCCTGCAAAATCCTTCGCCGCGGCCGTGGCGACGCCCTCCCCCCCTAAGAGCATTCCTCCTCCTTCGCGCACCTTGCCCTCCATCATCATCAAAGCTAAGGAGACTAGCGACAAACAAAAACAGCAGCCAGTCGTACTTGACGAGTTTAAAAAGAACATCTCATTCCGTAGAACAACATTTGCTCCCTCGAAAGTAAAGCCCTTGCGCCAGAACATGCTCAAAGTAGAGTTCGACACTAATGAGCAGCGCGACCAAATCCTCCGAAAAGTGAACAACATCCCCGGCATTGCAGCTGAAGAGTCGAAGCTCCGTCGCCCTCTCATCATCTTGAAGGGGATTAGCAAAGAGGTCCAGAGGGAGGAACTGGTGGACATCATAAGCCACCAGAACCAAATCCCCAGCGAAGAAATCCGCCTTTGCTTCCTCCTGAACAATAGAAACGAGCGCTTTTACAACGCGGTGTTGGAGGTGGCCCCGGCGATCCGGCGCAGGCTGGTCGAAGGGGAGCGTGCGAATGTGGAGCACCAGCGGGTGCACGTGGCGGATTTCAGCCGCTTCGTGCAGTGCTATAAGTGCCTGCAGTTCGGTCACACTAACAACAAGTGCACCGCAGAGTCCCACCCGTGCGCCCACTGTGGTTCCACTGAGCACCAAATTAACTCTTGCCCCGTTCGCGCCGATCCCAACAAAAGGTGTTGCTTCAACTGCAAGTCTGTGCGTAGCGCCAACACTTGCCATACTGCCACCGACAATAATTTGTGCCCTCGGATAGTCAATGCCATTAAAGCTCTTCAGGACAGCACAGACTACGGCTATTAGCAACATGTTGGCCGCCCTCGACGTAATGATGTGCCTCAAGAAGAAGGAGGAACCTGGTAATTCAGAAAATTGTTATTGTAATTTTAAATTTAACGCCTTGTCGAAATGCGAAATCGCCTCGCAAAATTCAGGATCACATTTAATTATAATAGTTACAAACGCAAATCAAAAAGCAGATCCATGGCACCTTAACATAAAACATCGCTCCAAGATAAACAGCGACGGTGGGTATCTGTATCAAATAGCAGAGACCCACCAACGCTACACTTATCATACACTAATATAGCATACCCATGTAATAAATAATTCGTTGCCAAACAAACCACTTAGCATCTCAAAAAAAAAAAAAAAAAAAAAAAAACCTAACCTAACCTAACCTAACCTAACCTAACCTAACCTAACCTAACCTAACCTAACCTAACCTAACCTAACCTAACCTAACCTAACCTAACCTAACCTAACCTAACCTAACCTAACCTAACCTAACCTAACCTAACCTAACCTAACCTAACCTAACCTAACCTAACCTAACCTAACCTAACCTAACCTAACCTAACCTAACCTAACCTAACCTAACCTAACCTAACCTAACCTAACCTAACCTAACCTAACCTAACCTAACCTAACCTAACCTAACCTAACCGATCCCATCTTTTGTGTGTCCACCCCTACTTGTGATACCTTGATCTCTTCGTCTTAACGCCGCCATCAGTTCTGCATACCAGCTTTCTCCATCCCGCCGAATTTTTCATACTATTTTGTCATTTTTCTTCTTTAACGGTTTTTCTTCCATCCAAATACTCATTTTTGTCCATAGACCAAATTTTTCTTCCGAACCTACCCCTAATTACTTCTGATTAGTGTTCCGGCTGCCTACCCCGTCATTTTAAGCCATTCCCGGACAAAATACGCGAAGAATTCGCTAAGTTTTTCGTAATTTAGTAGTTTCAGATCTCAAAAAACACACATTTTCGTCGATATCTCAAATTTGTTCTATCAAAAATAGTCTAGTAGTTTCTGTCTATCATCCCCCTCGTCATCCCGCTTCTTTTGACACCCAAATTGTTAGAATCCGTCCAATAGTTATTTAATTATCAATTTTTTTTCGTTTTTTAAATACCTACCGAGGTTACCTTATACCTCGCACCCATACATCGGCATCCCATCTTTTGTGTGTCCACCCCTACTTGTGATACCTTGATCTCTTCGTCTTAACGCCGCCATCAGTTCTGCATACCAGCTTTCTCCATCCCGCCGAATTTTTCATACTATTTTGTCATTTTTCTTCTTTAACGGTTTTTCTTCCATCCAAATACTCATTTTTGTCCATAGACCAAATTTTTCTTCCGAACCTACCCCTAATTACTTCTGATTAGTGTTCCGGCTGCCTACCCCGTCATTTTAAGCCATTCCCGGACAAAATACGCGAAGAATTCGCTAAGTTTTTCGTAATTTAGTAGTTTCAGATCTCAAAAAACACACATTTTCGTCGATATCTCAAATTTGTTCTATCAAAAATAGTCTAGTAGTTTCTGTCTATCATCCCCCTCGTCATCCCGCTTCTTTTGACACCCAAATTGTTAGAATCCGTCCAATAGTTATTTAATTATCAATTTTTTTCGTTTTTTAAATACCTACCGAGGTTACCTTATACCTCGCACCCATACATCGGCATCCCATCTTTTGTGTGTCCACCCCTACTTGTGATACCTTGATCTCTTCGTCTTAACGCCGCCATCAGTTCTGCATACCAGCTTTCTCCATCCCGCCGAATTTTTCATACTATTTTGTCATTTTTCTTCTTTAACGGTTTTTCTTCCATCCAAATACTCATTTTTGTCCATAGACCAAATTTTTCTTCCGAACCTACCCCTAATTACTTCTGATTAGTGTTCCGGCTGCCTACCCCGTCATTTTAAGCCATTCCCGGACAAAATACGCGAAAAATTCGCCCCCCCGCCCACCCTAGTTTCATCAGGTAGGTAAATTCTGCTCGCCGACGTAAGTCGAAACCAAAAATCCACTTTTTTCCCTCGTATTTTTTCTTTCTTCCGATTAGTTCATAGTGTTCTTCTGGTCCCAAAAATAGTATTTCAATAGATAACACCCTCTTAGAAGCAATAGTTTAATTATATAGTTGGATTTTGATTGACATATTTTATTAAAGTTCAATAGTTTACTGACGAGACCATGGGGCTCACCCGGTCTCCGACTCGTAAGGAGGCGACCACTCGACCTCCTCCTGCACCCCCCAACCGCCCTTCGCGGTCTTCCTCACCAGTGGCAGGCAATTCCAGGGCCTCCCCAACTACGGCTAGCCCCCCTGAACGCACTCGACCGTACATAGCGCCCATAAGTGAGATGGATGAGGAGGATCTCTTAACTCCTAGTGTAGAGCTCCAATTTTCCCCCGAATCAGACATGCCCCAACTTCGGTACATGTCTGACACCGAAACACCCGAAGTGAGCGACGCTACTGCCTCCTCACAAGCTCCCGCCAAAGTTGTGCCCGCTCGTAAAACTGCAACCAAGTCCAGCAAATCTTCTAGCGCAATGATCATAGAACTACCTGCCCGTTCTGAAGATGTGAAAAGTATTGACACCTTCATGGCGGTAGTTACAAAGCTCACGTACACCATCAACAAAGCAGTTAACGAAGGAAAGAGCGTCACTGCCACCAACAAGCGGCTCATTGCGGCTGCGGCGCAGGAGATACAGAGATCTGCGCAGGCGTTGGTAAAGGTCAAGGAGACCGGGCCAACGGTCGCGATTGCGCCGACTCCTCCGACTCCGGAGATCCTCCCGGACCAGAGCACACTGCTCTCTATTATTCGGGAGAGTATCCGCGAGGAGCTCAAGGCCATGTCACCGACGCCAGCGCCCTCTCCACCAGCGCCTGCAAAATCCTTCGCCGCGGCCGTGGCGACGCCCTCCCCCCCTAAGAGCATTCCTCCTCCTTCGCGCACCTTGCCCTCCATCATCATCAAAGCTAAGGAGACTAGCGACAAACAAAAACAGCAGCCAGTCGTACTTGACGAGTTTAAAAAGAACATCTCATTCCGTAGAACAACATTTGCTCCCTCGAAAGTAAAGCCCTTGCGCCAGAACATGCTCAAAGTAGAGTTCGACACTAATGAGCAGCGCGACCAAATCCTCCGAAAAGTGAACAACATCCCCGGCATTGCAGCTGAAGAGTCGAAGCTCCGTCGCCCTCTCATCATCTTGAAGGGGATTAGCAAAGAGGTCCAGAGGGAGGAACTGGTGGACATCATAAGCCACCAGAACCAAATCCCCAGCGAAGAAATCCGCCTTTGCTTCCTCCTGAACAATAGAAACGAGCGCTTTTACAACGCGGTGTTGGAGGTGGCCCCGGCGATCCGGCGCAGGCTGGTCGAAGGGGAGCGTGCGAATGTGGAGCACCAGCGGGTGCACGTGGCGGATTTCAGCCGCTTCGTGCAGTGCTATAAGTGCCTGCAGTTCGGTCACACTAACAACAAGTGCACCGCAGAGTCCCACCCGTGCGCCCACTGTGGTTCCACTGAGCACCAAATTAACTCTTGCCCCGTTCGCGCCGATCCCAACAAAAGGTGTTGCTTCAACTGCAAGTCTGTGCGTAGCGCCAACACTTGCCATACTGCCACCGACAATAATTTGTGCCCTCGGATAGTCAATGCCATTAAAGCTCTTCAGGACAGCACAGACTACGGCTATTAGCAACATGTTGGCCGCCCTCGACGTAATGATGTGCCTCAAGAAGAAGGAGGAACCTGGTAATTCAGAAAATTGTTATTGTAATTTTAAATTTAACGCCTTGTCGAAATGCGAAATCGCCTCGCAAAATTCAGGATCACATTTAATTATAATAGTTACAAACGCAAATCAAAAAGCAGATCCATGGCACCTTAACATAAAACATCGCTCCAAGATAAACAGCGACGGTGGGTATCTGTATCAAATAGCAGAGACCCACCAACGCTACACTTATCACACAACAATACAGCATACCCATTTAATAAAAAATTAATTACCAAACAAATCACTTAGCATCTTAAAAAAAAAAAAAAAAAAAAAAAAAAAAAAAAAAACCTAACCTAACCTAACCTAACCTAACCTAACCTAACCTAACCTAACCTAACCTAACCTAACCTAACCTAACCTAACCTAACCTAACCTAACCTAACCTAACCTAACCTAACCTAACCTAACCTAACCTAACCTAACCTAACCTAACCTAACCTAACCTAACCTAACCTAACCTAACCTAACCTAACCTAACCTAACCTAACCTAACCTAACCTAACCTAACCTAACCTAACCTAACCTAACCTAACCTAACCTAACCTAACCTAACCTAACCTAACCTAACCTAACCTAACCTAACCAAAATTTTTTTCTTCCGAACCCCCCCCAAATTACTTCTGATTAGTGTTCCGGCTGCCTACCCCATCATTTTGAGCCATCCCCGGACAAAATACGCGAAAAATTCGCCCCCCCGCCCACCCTAGTTTCATCAGGTAGGTAAACACCGCTCGCCGACGTAAGTCGAAAACGAAAATCGACTTTTTTCCCTGTCGTTTTTTCGTGCTTTTGACTACTACACATTGTTCTTCCGGTCCCAAAAATAGTATTTGAATAGATTTAATCTCTTTAGAAGTAATAGTTTTAATTTACAGTCTGTTTTTAATTTTCATATCCTAATAAATTTCATTTATTCACCGACGAGACCATGGGGCTCACCCGGTCTCCCACCCGGAAGGAGGCGACTAATCGACCTCCCCCTGCACCCCCCAATCGCCCTTCGCGATCTTCCTCTCCCGTGCCAGGCCATTCCAGGGCCTTTGCAACTGCAACTCGCCTTTCCGAGCGCCCTCGTGTCAACATTATGCCTATTACTGAGAGTGATGATCTTGATCTCGATCTTGATATCCTAACATCCGGCTTAGACCTTCAATTTTCCGAATCAGACATGCCCCACCTTCGGTACATGTCTGACACCGAAGTAGCCAGTACACCTGAAGTGAGCGACGCTATTGCTGCCTCCTCACAATCATCCGCCAAAGTAGTGCCCGCTCGCAAACCTACAGCAACTAAGTCCACCAAATCCAGCGCAATGATTATAGAACTACCTGCCCGTTCTGAAGATGTGAAAAGTATTGACACCTTCATGGCGGTAGTTACAAAGCTCACGTACACCATCAACAAAGCAGTTAACGAAGGAAAGAGCGTCACTGCCACCAACAAGCGGCTCATTGCGGCTGCGGCGCAGGAGATACAGAGATCTGCGCAGGCGTTGGTAAAGGTCAAGGAGACCGGGCCAACGGTCGCGATTGCGCCGACTCCTCCGACTTCGGAGATCCTCCCGGACCAGAGCACATTGCTCTCTATTATTCGGGAGAGCATCCGCGAGGAGCTCAAGGCCATGACACCGACGCCAGCGCCTTCTCCACCAGCGCCTGCAAAATCCTTCGCCGCGGCCGTGGCGACGCCCTCCCCCCCTAAGAGCATTCCTCCTCCTTCGCGCACCCTGCCGTCCATCATCATCAAAGCTAAGGAGACTAGTGATAAACAGCAGCCAGTCGTGCTTGACGAGTTCAAGAAGAATATCTCATTCCGTAGAACGACATTCGCTCCCTCGAAGGTAAAACCCTTGCGCCAGAACATGCTCAAAGTAGAGTTCGACACTAATGAGCAGCGCGACCAAATCCTCCAAAAAGTGAACAACATCCCCGGCATTGCAGCTGAAGAGTCGAAGCCCCGTCGCCCTCTCATCATCTTGAAGGGGATTAGCAAAGAGGTCCAGAGGGAGGAACTGGTGGACATCATAAGCCACCAGAACCAAATCCCCAGCGAAGAAATCCGCCTTTGCTTCCTCTTGAACAATAGAAACGAGCGCTTTTACAACGCGGTGTTGGAGGTGGCCCCGGCGATCCGGCGCAGGCTGGTCGAAGGGGAGCGCGCGAATGTGGAGCACCAGCGGGTGCACGTGGCGGACTTCAGCCGCTTCGTGCAGTGCTATAAGTGCCTGCAGTTCGGTCACACTAACAACAAGTGCACCGCAGAGTCCCACCCGTGCGCCCACTGTGGCTCCACCGCGCACCAGGTCAACTCGTGCCCCGACCGCGCCGATCC
>NC_083510.1:12672500-12687500 GCF_032362555.1 Amyelois transitella | reverse complement strand
ATCTTCCTCTCCCGTGCCAGGCCATTCCAGGGCCTTTGCAACTGCAACTCGCCTTTCCGAGCGCCCTCGTGTCAACATTGTGCCTATTACTGAGAGTGATGATCTTGATCTTGATCTTGACATCTTAACATCCGGCTTAGACCTCCAATTTTCCGAATCAGACATGCCCCATCTTCGGTACATGTCTGACACCGAAGTAGCCAGTACACCCGAAGTGAGCGACGCTATTGCTGCCTCCTCACAATCATCCGCCAAAGTTGTGCCCGCTCGCAAACCTACAGCAACTAAGTCCACCAAATCCAGCGCAATGATCATTGAACTACCTGCCCGTTCCGAAGATGTGAAAAGTATGGACACCTTCATGGCGGTAGTTACAAAGTTAACGTACACCATCAATAAAGCAGTAAACGAAGGAAAGAGCGTCACTGCCACCAACAAGCGGCTCATTGCGGCGGCGGCGCAGGAGATACAAAGATCTGCGCAGGCGTTGGTAAAGGTCAAGGAGACCGGGCCAACGGTCGCGATTGCGCCGACTCCTCCGACTCCGGAGATCCTCCCGGACCAGAGCACATTGCTCTCGATTATTCGGGAGAGTATCCGCGAGGAACTAAAGGCCATGACACCGACGCCAGCGCCCTCTCCACCAGCGCCTGCAAAATCCTTCGCCGCGGCCGTGGCGACGCCCTCCCCCCCTAAGAGCATTCCTCCACCTTCGCGCACCTTGCCCTCCATCATTATCAAAGCAAAGGAGACTAGCGACAAACAGCAGCCAGTCGTGCTTGATGAGTTTAAGAAGAATATCTCATTCCGTAGAACAACATTCGCTCCCTCGAAGGTAAAACCCTTGCGCCAGAACATGCTCAAAGTAGAGTTCGACACCAATGAGCAGCGCGACCAAATCCTCCAAAAAGTGAACAACATCCCCGGCATTGCAGCTGAAGAGTCGAAGCTCCGTCGCCCTCTCATTATCTTGAAGGGGATTAGCAAAGAGGTCCAGAGGGAGGAACTGGTGGACATCATAAGCCACCAGAACCAAATCCCCAGCGAAGAAATCCGCCTTTGCTTCCTCTTGAACAATCGAAACGAGCGCTTTTACAACGCGGTGTTGGAGGTGGCCCCGGCGATCCGGCGCAGGCTGGTCGAGGGTGAGCGCGCGAACGTGGAGCACCAGCGGGTGCACGTGGCGGACTTCAGCCGCTTCGTGCAGTGCTATAAGTGCCTGCAGTTCGGTCACACTAACAACAAGTGCACCGCAGAGTCCCACCCGTGCGCCCACTGTGGCTCCACCGCGCACCAGGTCAACTCGTGCCCCGACCGCGCCGATCCCAACAAAAAGTGTTGCTTTAATTGCAAGGCTGTGCGCAGCGCTAACACTTGCCACTCTGCCACCGACAACAAATTGTGCCCTCGTATAGTTAATGCCATTAAAGCATTACAAGACAGCACTGACTACGGGTATTAGTAACAAATCGTCCGCCCATGCTGCAAATATGCGCCTCAACGAGAAGGTAGAGCATTGTAATTGTAATTTTAACGCCTTTCAATATATGGAAGACTCGCCATGTGATTACATATCACAAATTATTCAAATAGTCATAATTCTTAGTTAAAGCAGATCAATGGCACCTAATATCAAAAAACATAGTTCTAGATAATAATTAGCGAAGATGGGTATCTGTATCAAATAGCAGAGACCCATCAACGCTACACTTATCAAGCAGTTATACTCAGTATACCCATCTAATAAATAATCCATTGCCAAACAATCAACTTAGCATCTCAAAAAAAAAAAAAAAAAAAAAACCTAACCTAACCTAACCTAACCTAACCTAACCTAACCTAACCTAACCAGAAACCGAAATTCGACTTTTTTCCCTGTAAATTTTTCTTCGTTCTGATTTGTATAGACTATTCTTCTGGTCATAAAAACAGGTTTAGATTTGATTCCATACCTCTGGCAGTCATAGTTTTGTTGTACAGCTCAATATTGTTCACTCATTTTGGTGAAAGTTTAGTCTCTTGCCATGGTGCTCACCCGGTCTCCTACCCGTAAGGAGGAGACTAACCGTCCTCCCCCTGAACCCCCCACGCCCCCTCCACCTTCTTCTCCACCTTTACCGAGCCATTCTAGGGCCTTTTTAACATCGGCTGGCCCCTCCGACCGCACCCAAACAAATATTTCGCCCGTTTGCGAAATCGGCACTCTGCTCACCCCCAATGTGGACCTCCAAGTGCCTTCCGACCCAGAAACGCCTCGTCTGCAGTACATGTCGGACAGTGAGTCGGCTAGCAGCTCACAAATTAGCATCGCAAGCACAAGCACAAGCACAAACATCAATCCTCAACCGTCCATACCTCAAATACCTACAAAAACTGCACCTACCCCTAAACCAACCACTAGTAAATCCGGCAAGTCATCAGCCAGCAACACGGTCATCGAGTTGCCGGCTCGCTCGGATGAGGTGAAAGGCATAGACTCCTTCATGGCCGTAATCACCAAATTAACGTACTCTATAAATAAAGCCGTCAATGAGGGAAAAAGTGTAACAGCCAACAACAAGCGACTCATTGCGGCAGCGGCGCAAGAGATCCAGAGAACTGCGCAAGCGCTGGTCAAGATCAATGAGGCCGAGCCCGCTACAGTGCCCCCGACTGCTGAAACTCTCCCGGATCAGAGCTCAATTGTCTCTGTAATCCGTGAGAGCATTCGCGAGGAGCTAAAAGCGATGTTGCCCGCCTCAGTACCCGCTCCGCCAATACTCACCAAATCCTTCGCCGCGGCCGTGTCGGCGCCGCCTCCACCCAAGCTCTCTCCCCCTGCGCGTACACTGCCTTCGATCATCGTGAAGGCCAAGGAAACCGGTGACAAGCAGCCGGTGGTGTACGATGAGTGGAAGAAAAATATATCTTTCCGTAGCACTACCTATGCTCCCTCAAAAGTGAAATCTTTGCGCCAAAATATGTTAAAAGTTGAGTTCGACACCGCCGAACAGCGCAACGAGGTGTTGCAAAAAGTCAACAACATCCCCGGTATTGTCGCAGAGGAGTCTAAACTCCGCCGACCCCTCATCATCCTAAAGGGAGTCAGCAAGGAGATACAGAGAGAGGAATTGGTGGACATTGTGAGCCACCAAAATCAAATCCCACCTGAGGACATTCGACTTTGCTTTCTCCTCAAAAATCGGAATGACCGCTTCTTCAATGCGGTGCTAGAAGTTGCTCCGGCGATCCGGCGCAGGTTAGTTGAAGGCGAGCGTGCGAACGTGGAGCACCAGCGGGTGCACGTGGCGGACTTCAGCCGCTTCGTGCAATGTTATAAGTGCCTGCAGTTCGGGCACACGAACAACAAATGCACCGCCGAGTTCTACCCGTGCGCCCACTGTGGCTCCACTGCACACCACATCAACTCTTGCCCCGACCGTGCCGACCCCAGCAAAAAATGTTGCTTTAACTGCAAGTCATTACGCAGCGCTAACACCAACCACACAGCCACAGACAACAAAAATTGCCCCAGAATAGTTAATGCCATTAAAGCCCTACAAGGAAGTACCGACTATGGTTATTAATCACAAACTAAAAATAATCCAGTGCAACCTTCAGCGCTCATACGTTTCACAGCAGGAGTTTTTTAGGTACTTCCACCTAAACTCCTACGATGTGGCTCTTATCTCTGAACCGTATGTTGGTACTTCCTTGGAGGTGAAACCGCCTCCGGGCATCACAATCTACCAGTTCCCAATGGGATCTCGAGTTAAAGCGTGCATAGCAACTACGTCAAAAGCGGCCGCCCTTGGAGTTACGCAACTATCCACGGCAAACTTTGCAGTTATCAGAGTCAGCCTGGGGCTGAACAACTTAGAAATCGCTTCTCTTTACATCGAGCCTAACGTCGATAATGACGACACCATTGGCAAATTGAACCGGTTTCTTCAAACACCTGGCTCCGCCTGGAGACTAGTCGGCGGCGACGCCAACGGCAGTCACCAGGAGTGGGGAGAATGTTCTGCAAATTCTCGCGGGGAGGACCTCGTTGCGGTTATGGCATCGCACAACATGTCAGTCTGCAACGTGGGTCACGACCCTACCTTTGAAGCCATTCGCCACGGCGCTCACTGTTCCTCGATAGTTGACGTCACCTATTCATCTCAGTATCTGGCGGATGCGGTACACAACTGGCGAGTTAATCGCGACGCATGCCCATCATCTGACCATAATGCTGTAGACTATGAGATATTCACCTCGTGCAAACCTGACAAGCCGAAACGCAGCACTACATTCAGATTCTCGACGTATCGAGCCGATTGGGCTAAATTCCGAGAAAAACTCAACGAGAGACTGGAACCTCTTGTCGCACAGACCGATTTTAGCTCTCTCACTAACGCTGGCCTCGATCGTGTGGTTGACCGCCTAACTGCAATCGTGCAGGGAACGTGCTATAGCGTGCTTCCCCGCAAACCGGGTTCCAAATTCTACAACCCGTGGTGGTCCGACGAGTTAGAACAGCGAAAGAAGGAGTGCATCAGACTTCATCATCGCCTTCATGATCTCAAAAAAGCAAAGAGACCCCTCGATGAGGCCATCAAAGCATATCGGGAAGTGAAGCAAGAGTACGCTCGGACTCTCTCTAAAACATCTACAGAGCACTTTCGACAATTTTGTGAGGCGCAGGGCAAAGAGGACGTTTGGGCCGTTACCAATCGGATAATCAAAGAGTCCCCATTGAGAAGACCCCCACAAACCCTCAAATGCGACGGGATATTCACTGATAGCGGACCCAACACGGCCTCTGCGCTCCTCAAACACTTCTACCCTGACGACACTCCGGACAGCTCGGATCAACAAAGACTGATGCGCGACGCAATGAACAACCTGCCCAACTCTGAGGACGATTTACCTTTCTCAGTAGCTGAAATAAGAGAGCAATTTTCTCACGCCAACCCGAAGAAGGCTCCTGGAGCAGACCACCTGACAGCGGACATTTGCGGTGCAGTTTTTGAGGCCCAACCTGAGTTTTTGACAGCCCTATACAATAAGTGCCTACAGATTGGATACTTTCCAAAATCCTGGAAGCAAGCGGTTGTCAAAATCTTGCCAAAACCCGGCAAAATCGAAATGGACTCGCTCAGCTCATATAGACCTATCGGACTTATCTGCGTGTTCGGGAAGATACTGGAAAGGTTGATCGTCAAGAGAATTATATATAAAGCAGAATGCGACAACTCTCTAAGCGAAAGGCAGTACGGCTTCAGAGAGCAAGTCTCCACGACTGACGCCCTTGAAAAGGCCATAGAGACCATAAAAACAGCTAAATCCAAGGGTCTTCAGGTTGTTGCAATATCGCTAGATATCAAGGCCGCGTTTGACAACGCGTGGTGGCCTGCGTTATTCGCGCGCCTCAAGCACGTCAATTGCCCGAAGAACTTCTATCGCCTCGTCCAGAATTATGTTTCGGATAGGGTCGTAACGCTGGACTACGCCAACAGCACAGCATCTAAAATGATGACTAAAGGTTGCGTTCAAGGCTCAGCTTGCGGCCCGGTGTTCTGGAACATGATCCTGGACGAGTTGCTCTCCATGCCACTACCACAGGGCACACACATACAGGCCTTTGCGGATGATGTTTTGCTGATAGTGGAGGGCGCGACGTGCGAAGAGGTAGAAGCAGTCGCCTCCACCAGCCTCGACCTCATTAGCTCTTGGGGTGAAAGCGTCAAACTCATGTTTGGTCCGGACAAAACCCAATCCATCTCATTTACACAAAAAACCAAAACGGCAATTATTAAAATGCGTAATACTATAATACCGTTAACTGATCAAATAAAAATCCTGGGAGTTATTATAGATTCAAAATTAAATTTTATCCAACATGTCAACTACGTTATCAGGAAGGCCAGTAAAATATTCAAAAATTTATGCAAATTTGTCCGGCCAACTTGGGGCGTTCACCCCGAGAATGTAGAGTGTATCTATCGACAAGTCATCGTCCCAATAATCACATATGCAGCAGGCATCTGGGGCACGGCTACCAAATTCTACTCCGTGCGTCGAGCCCTCAGATCCTTCCAAAGGAGCTTTGCCATTAGGGCAATCCGCGGCTTCCACACCATCTCGGCGGTCGCAGCCCTGGCTATAGCTCAATTCCCCCCACTCCATCTTGTAATAGACGAGTCTCTCGAAATCCACAGGACCAAAAAGACAGGAATATGTCAGGAATTACCAGATGACATAGCACTGTACTCAAAGACCAAAGTAAGAGGCCTTTTACACCCGGCCAAACGAGTCACCATTACCTATGACGAAGCGACAACGCAAGAGGACACCACTGCACTTATTAATCCTGATGCCCCTAATATTTTCACCGACGGCAGTAAAAAGGAAGACGGGCAGGCGGGGGCTTCGTTTGTGGTAATGATGGAAGGACAGCGACCCGTAATCAAGAAATTTAAACTGTGCCGCACCGCCTCAGTATTTATGTGCGAGCTATTCGCCATAGCCGAAGCCCTCAAGTGGCTCACAAACACAAATATTAACTTCACCGAAGCTCTTGTCTTCTCCGACTCTCTATCATCCCTCAAGGCTATTCAAGACCGCAGCAACACCGATCCACTAGTAAACCAAATCCACCACCTCATCTCCTTTCTCTCCTCCATCCATATTATAGTTAAATTCGTCTGGTCCAAGGCTCATGTTGGCATAGTGGGAAATGAGATAGCAGATGCTGCGGCTAAGGAGGCCGCTGAGAAGAAAACCGCAACTCTGCTAAATCACTTCCCGCTCTCACACGCCAAGCGACTCCTGCGCCAGCGCACTCTGGACGCTTGGCAGTGCGAATACGAGTCGGCCCCACAAGGGTCTGTAACAAAAACCTTCTTCCCATCTATCTTTGCAATAGCCCAATTCCGACAGTACATCAAACCCTCGTTCTCAGTCACTCAAATTTTATCAGGACATGGATATCATAAGACATACCTACACAAGTATAAAATCACTGAGGACGATCGTTGTCCTTGCGACGACGCGACTCCTCAGGACGTCCACCACCTTCTCAAATCCTGCCCAATATTCCGTAGTCACCGAGAAAAATATATAATGACATGCCTTAATAAAAACTTAGAACCATTTAACATGAACACTGTACACAAATCTGAAGACGCCATAAAATATTTAGTAGAACATATAAACCATATAGTAAATCACTTAAAACGGATCAACGGCACCTAGTAATGCAAACAATATAGTTCAAAAATTTTTTATAGCGACGACGTGGCATCTGTATCAAATAGCAGATGCCCATCAACGCTACTCTCTCGCCACCAACATATAGTATACTCAATCGTACAAATATGCTCTTAACAGATAAATTTTAGTATACAAAAAAAAAAAAAAAAAAAAAAAAACCTAACCTAACCTAACCTAACCTAACCTAACCTAACCTAACCTAACCTAACCTAACCTAACCTAACCTAACCTAACCTAACCTAACCTAACCTAACCTAACCTAACCTAACCTAACCTAACCTAACCTAACCGCCCGGTGTTCTGGAACCTAATCCTGGACGAGTTGCTCACCATGCCACTGCCACAGGGCACCCACATACAGGCCTTCGCAGATGACGTGTTGCTGATAGTGGAGGGCGCGACGCGGGAATACGTGGAAGCGGCCGCCTCCACCAGCCTCGACCTCATTAGCTCTTGGGGGGAACGGGTCAAACTCAAGTTCGGTCCGGACAAAACCCAATGCATTTCGTTTTCATTAAAAACTAATTCGGCTACCATTAAAATGCGCAATAGTGTAATACCTTTAACTGATCACATAAAAATCCTGGGCGTAATTATAGATTCTAAGCTAAACTTTATCCAACATGTTAACTACGCTATTAATAAAGCCAGTAAAATATTCAAAAACCTATGTAAGTTTGTCCGACCAACTTGGGGCGTTCACCCCGAGAATGTCGAGTGCATATATCGGCAAGTCATCGTCCCTATCATAACATATGCTGCAGGTATCTGGGGTACGGCCACTAGATTTTACTCTGTGCGCCGAGCCCTCAGATCTTTCCAACGGAGCTTTGCCATCAGAGCAATTCGCGGCTTTCATACTATCTCGGCAGTTGCGGCACTTGCGTTAGCTCAATTTGCTCCCCTCCACCTTATAATAAACGAAACATTCCACATCCACAACATCAAACGGACCGGAACATGCAAAGAACTGCCTGACGATATAATTCTATATCCAAAATCCAAAGTCAGAGAACTCTTACATCCGGCCAACCGGGTCACCATAAATTACGATGAAGCTACCACACAGGAAGAAACCACTGCTCTAATAAATCCTGATGCTCCAAATATTTTCACGGACGGTAGCAAGAAAGAAGACGGACAAGCGGGGGCTTCGTTCGTGGTGATGCGGGAAGGACAGCAACCTGTAATCAAGAAATTCAAATTGTGCCGCACTGCCACAGTTTTTATGTGCGAGTTATTCGCCATAGCCGAAGCTCTCAAGTGGCTCACAAATGTAAACGCTAACTTTACTGAAGCTCTCATCTTCTCGGACTCCCAATCATCCCTCAAGGCCATTCAAGACCGTAGCAACACCGACCCATTAGTGAACCAAATTCACCACCTCATCTCTTTCCTCTCCTCCATCCGTATAATAGTCAAATTCGTCTGGTCTAAGGCTCATGTTGGCATAGTGGGGAACGAGATAGCAGACGCTGCGGCTAAGGAGGCCGCTGAGAAGAAAACCGCAACTCTGCTAAATCATTTCCCACTCTCACACGCCAAGCGTCTTCTGCGCCAGCACACTATAGACGCCTGGCAGTGCGAATATGAGTCGGCCCCGCAAGGGTCCGTAACAAGGTCCTTCTTTCCATCTATCTTTGCAATAGCCCAATTCCGACAGTACATTAAACCTTCGTTCTCCGTCACTCAAATCTTATCAGGTCATGGATATCATAAGTCATACCTACACAAGTATAAAATCACTGAGGACGATCGATGTCCTTGTGACGACGTGACTCCTCAGGACGTCCACCATCTTCTTAAATCCTGCCCAATATTCCGTAAGCACCGAGAAACATATATAATGACATGCCTCAATAAGAACTTAGAACCATTTAACATGAACACTGTACATAAATCTGAAGACGCCGTAAAATATCTAGTAGAACACATAAACCAAATAGTAAATCATTTAAAACGGATCAACGGCACCTAGAAATACAAACAACATAGCTCAAAATTGTTTATAGCGACGATGTGGCATCTGTATCAAATAGCAGACGCCCATCAACGCTACTCTCTCGACACAAACATATAGTTTACCCAATCTTACAAATTTGTTCTTAACAGATAAAAATTTTAGTATAAAAAAAAAAAAAAAAAAAAAAACCTAACCTAACCTAACCTAACCTAACCTAACCTAACCTAACCTAACCTAACCTAACCTAACCTAACCTAACCTAACCTAACCTAACCTAACCTAACCTAACCTAACCTAACCTAACCAGCGGAAATCGACTTTTTTCCCTTGCATTTTTTCTTTCTTTTGGTTATTGAATAGTGTTTTACCGATCCCAAAAATAGTCTCCGAATTGTTTTCACACTCCTAAAAGTCATACTTTTTTATTAAATAGCTTGTTCTTGTTTTTCGCTCTTTTTTCGTTCTCTGTCATAGTTTACTCGCCTATTGACGACACCATGGTGCTCACCCGGTCTCCTACCCGGAAAGAGGCGACCACCCGGCCTCCCCCTGCACCCCCCACGCCCCCTCCACCTTCTTCTCCACCTTTACCGAGCCATTCTAGGGCCTTTTTAACATCGGCTGGCCCCTCCGACCAAGCGAACGTGTCGCCTACCAGCGGAATCGGTGCTCTGCTCACCCCTAACGTGGACCTTCAGGTGTCTTCCGACTCCGAAATGCCCCGGCTGCAGTACGCGTCGGACAGCGAGTCAGTTAGCGGCTCACAAATCAGCGCCATAAGCATGAGCGACACCCCTCAACTATCTACCCCTCAAATATCCACCAAAACTGCACCAACCTCTAAACCGACTACTGGCAAATCGAGTAAGTCCGCCAATAGTAACATGGTCATAGAGTTGCCGGCTCACTCTGAGGAGGTGAAAGGCATAGACTCGTTCATGACCGTGATAACGAAACTGACTTACACGATCAATAAAGCCGTAAACGAGGGAAAGAGCGTAACTGCATCCAATAAACGGCTCATCTCCACGGCAGCGCAAGAGATCCAAAGAGCTGCGCAGGCGCTGGCAAGGGTCAATGAGGCCGAGCCGAAGACTGCGCCTCCTCCTCCAGCTTCAGAGATCCTCCCGGATCAGAGCTCTATTGTCTCGGTTATTCGGGAGAGCATCCGCGAGGAGCTGAAGGCCATGTTGCCGGCTCCAGCGCCCTCTCCACCGGCGCTCACTAAATCTTTTGCCGCGGCCGTGGCGGCGCCTTCCCCAAAACGCATCCCTCCTCCTTCGCGCACCCTACCATCAATAATAGTCAAAGCTAAAGAAGCCAACGACAAACAGACAGTAGTATACGACGAGTGGAGGAAACACATCTCGTTTCGCCACTCAACTTTTGCCCCCAACAAGGTTAAATCTCTGCGCCAGAACATGATAAAGGTCGAATTCGACACAAACGAACAGCGCGATGAAGTCCTACATAAAGTTAATAGTATACCCGGAATTGTAGCGGAAGAGTCCAAACTGCGGCGCCCTCTCATCATCCTGAAGGGAGTCAGCAAGGAGGTACAGAGGGAGGAATTGGTGGAAGTGGTAAGCCACCAAAACCAAATCCCACCCGAGGACGTCCGCCTTTGCTTTCTCCTCAAAAACCGCAACGATCGTTTTTACAATGCAGTGCTAGAAGTGGCCCCGGCAATCCGACGTAGGTTGGTTGAGGGGGGGCGTGCGAACGTGGAGCATCAGCGGGTGCACGTGGCGGACTTCAGCCGCTTTGTGCAATGTTATAAGTGCCTGCAGTTCGGGCACACGAACAGCAAATGCACCGCCGAGTTCTACCCGTGCGCCCACTGCGGCTCCACTGCACACCACATCAACGCGTGCCCCGACCGCGCCGACCCAAACAAAAAATGTTGCTATAACTGCAAGTCCGTACGCAGCGCTAACACCAATCACACAGCCACAGACAACAAAAATTGCCCCAGAATAGTCAATGCCATTAAAGCCCTACAAGGAAGTACCGACTATGGTTATTAACAACAAATTAAAAATTATCCAGTGCAACCTTCAGCGCTCATATGTGTCACAGCAGGAGTTCTTTAGGCATTTCCACCTAAACTCCTACGATGTTGCTCTTATCTCTGAACCGTATGTTGGTACTTCCCTGGAGGTAAAACCCCCTCCGGGCATCACAATCTATCAGTTTCCAAAAGGATCACGTGTTAAAGCGTGTATCGCTACCACATCAAAAGTGGCAGCTCTCGGACTCACGCAGCTATCCACTGCAAACTTGGTCGTCATTAGAATCAGTCTGGGACTCAACAATTTGGAAATTGCGTCTTTCTATGTCGAACCTAACGTGGACAACGATAACACCCTAGATAAGTTGGACCGGTTCCTTAGTACAGCAGGCTCCGCCTGGAGACTGGTCGGCGGCGATGCTAATGGCAGTCACCAGGAGTGGGGCGAAAGATCAGCGAACTCTCGCGGGGAGGATCTCGTAGCGGTAATGGCATCGTACAACATGTCCGTTTGCAACGTGGGTCACGACCCCACTTTTGAGGCCATTCGGCACGGCGCTCATTGTTCGTCTATAGTCGACGTTACCTACGCGTCTCAAAGCCTGGCAGATGCAGTACACAGTTGGGGAGTTAATCGCGACGCTTGCCCGTCCTCGGACCACAATGCAGTCGAATATGAACTATTCACCCAGTCCAGACCCGATAAGCCGAAAAGCTCTACCACCTTCAAATTCTCGACTTATCGAGCCGACTGGAGCAAGTTCCACGATAAACTCAATGAGAGATTGGAGCCGCTGGTCAATTCGACTGATTTCAGCTCCCTCACCGACACTGGCCTGGATCGTGTGGTAGACCGTCTCACCTCAATTGTGCAGGACGTTTGCTACAGCGTGCTTCCCCGCAAACCGGGTTCCAAGTTTTATAACCCGTGGTGGTCCGACGCTTTAGAAAAGCAGAAAAAAGAGTGCATAAAACTTCACCATCGCCTTCATGACCTCAAGAAATCAAAGAGACCTCTAGATGAGGTTATCAAATTATACCGAGAAGCAAAACAGGAGTACGCTCGGACTTTGTCCAAAACATCTACAGAGCACTTCCGACAGTTTTGCGAGTCCCAAGGCAAAGAGGACGTTTGGGCCGTGACCAACCGAATAATCAAGGAATCTCCGTTGAGAAGACCTCCACAAACTCTCAAATGTGACGGGAGGTTCACTGACAGTGGCCTCAATACAGCCTCCGCGCTCCTGAAACATTTCTACCCAGATGACACCCCCGATTGCTCGGACCAACATAAAGAAATGCGCGCTACTATGAATGACCTACCTAGCGTAGAGGAAGACCTACCTTTCTCTGTAGCGGAAATTAGGGAGTGCTTCTCTCACATCAGTCCGAAAAAGGCTCCTGGAGCCGATCACTTGACGGCGGACATCTGCTCCGCAGCATTCGAAGCACAACCTGAGTTCTTTACAGCTCTCTACAATAAGTGCCTGCAGACTGGTCACTTCCCGAAGTCCTGGAAGAGAGCCGTGGTCAAAATTCTGCCTAAACCCGGGAAAACAGACATGGATTCACTCAACTCCTATAGACCCATCGGCTTGATTTGTGTGTTTGGGAAGATATTGGAGAAGCTTATCGTGAAGAGGATAATGTACAAGGCTGAATGTGAAAACTCTTTAAGCGACAGACAGTACGGCTTCAGAGAGCAGGTCTCTACGACGGACGCTCTTGATAAGGCCTTAGAAGTCGTAAAGAGAGCCAAATCCAAGGGTCAACAGGTAGTTGCCGTTTCACTCGATATAAAAGCGGCCTTTGATAACGCTTGGTGGCCGGCTCTATTCGCTCGCCTCAAACACATAAAATGTCCTAGCAATATTTACCGCCTCGTCCTGGATTACGTTTCGGACAGGACCGTCACACTGGACTACGCCAACAGCACTGCGTCAAAGACAATGACAAAAGGCTGTGTGCAGGGCTCTGCTTGTGGCCCGGTCTTCTGGAACTTAATCCTGGACGAGCTTCTCACCCTGCCTCTGCCTAAGGGCGCTCACATACAGGCATTCGCGGACGACGTACTGCTGGTAGTTGAGGGAGCAGAACGGAAGGATGTTGAAGCCACCACCTCCATCTGCCTTGATGATATTAATTCCTGGGGAGAACGCGTCAAGCTCAAGTTTGGCTCTGACAAAACCCATGCAATTTCATTTACACCGCAAACTAAGCAGGCAAATCTTAAAATGGCAAATAGCACAATTTCATTAACAGATCAAATTAAAATTCTGGGAGTCATCATCGATTCAAAACTCAATTTCATTCAACATGTAAACTATATTCTCAACAAAGCCACAAAAATATTCAAAATATTCTCAACAAAGCCACAAAAATATTCAAAAACATCTGCAAATTTGTCCGACCAACTTGGGGAGTTCACCCCGAGAATGTCGAGTGTATCTACCGACAAGTCATCGTCCCAATAATCACATATGCAGCAGGCATCTGGGGCTCGGCTACCAAATTCTACTCCGTGCGTCGAGCCCTCAGATCCTTCCAAAGGAGCTTTGCCATCAGGGCAATCCGCGGCTTCCACACCATCTCGGCGGTCGCAGCCCTGGCTATAGCTCAATTCCCCCCACTCCATCTTGTAATAGACGAGTCTCTCGAAATTCACAAGACCAAAAAGACAGGAATATGCCAGGAGTTACCGGATGACATAGCACTGTACTCAAAGACCAAAGTAAGAGGCCTTCTACACCCGGCCAAACGAGTCACCATTACCTATGACGAAGCCACAACGCAAGAGGACACCACTGCACTTATTAATCCTGATGCCCCCAATATTTTCACCGACGGCAGTAAAAAGGAAGACGGGCAAGCGGGGGCTTCGTTTGTGGTAATGATGGAAGGACAGCGACCCGTAATAAAGAAATTTAAATTGTGCCGCACCGCCTCAGTATTTATGTGCGAGCTATTCGCCATAGCAGAAGCCCTCAAGTGGCTTACAAACGCAAATACTCATTTCACTGAAGCTCTTATCTTCTCCGATTCTCAATCATCCCTCAAGGCCATCCAAGATCGCAGCAATACCGACCCACTAGTAAATCGAATCCACCACCTCATCTCCTTCCTTTCATCCATCAATACAACTGTTAAATTCGTCTGGTCCAAGGCTCATGTTGGCATAGTGGGAAATGAGATAGCAGATGTCGCGGCTAAGGAGGCTGCAGAGAAGAAAACCGCAACTCTGCTAAATCATTTCCCGCTCTCACACGCCAAGCGACTCCTGCGCCAGCGCACTTTGGACGCTTGGCAATGCGAATATGAGTCGGCCCCACAAGGGTCTGTAACAAAATCTTTCTTTAAATCCATCTCTTCAATAGCCCAATTCCGAAAGTATGTCAAACTCTCGTTCCCTATCACTCAAATTTTAACAGGACACGGGTATCACAAGTCATACCTACACAAATATAAAATCACTGAGGATGATCGTTGTCCTTGCGACGACGTGACTCCTCAGGACGTTCACCACCTCCTCGAATCCTGCCCTATATTCCACAATAAGCGTGAAAAATATACAATGATATGCCTTAAAAATAACCTAGAACCATTTAATTTGAACTTGTTATCCAAATCCGAAGAAGCCACAAAATACTTATTAGAACTTATAAACAGCATAGTAACACACCTAAAGCAGATCAATGGCACATAACCACACAAACAACATAGCTAAACATATATAGCGACGATGAGGTATCTGTATCAAATAGCAGATACCCATCAACGCTACATTTTG